>NC_059426.1:172255692-172258934 GCF_021028975.2 Sphaerodactylus townsendi
AGAGGGGAACAGCAGGGAAGAGAAAGGAACAAAACAGAAAGGCACAGAACAGGCTAATGTAACACATTACCTTTCTGTCTGGCTGGTGGGATGTGTGATTGGGTGCGGCCGCTGAAATTCCCACAGACTGTTCTTACTATTTTATGCAACGAGCCAACTCAAATGCTGTTGTGCAAACAACCAGCTGGGAGATGCTGTCTAGCATTTACATGGCTTTACTTTTCTTCACTCACAGGGATAGTACTGAAGGGCTCAACGCTATCTATTATGCCGAGGCTGCGGGGCAGGCCCTACTGGAAGCTGTAGTCACTCTGCCTGGCCAGCTGCCCTCACTAAGCCTCTGATTGAAACTTAACACTTTGGCCAATTATATACTGGTGCTCTGCCCCGCACTGAAGGGAGATTCTTTTTGGGGTAGAGCTTCTGTTATGGATGCCTCCCCCCCCCCCTCACACTCACTGTGCTGCAGATCCCATAATCTCCACTGTTTGTGAGAGTGGGCAAAGAGCAACCTTTTAGCATTCCATGCATAATGGGCCTCTGTCTCACATCTCTCATCCTGAAAACATTTTTTTTAATTTGTTCCAAATGGAACAGCTGAATAATTTCTGCACTTAAAGGCCAAGCCCTTCCCCACCCCATGTATTTTTTCAATCTGAACAGGGCACATTTGAGACTTCTAAATGGAAACAGCACCATATTTAGGGAACAGGATGGAGGTAGCACAGCCCTAGCCAAGCTACAATCAACAGTTATCAGCAGAGAGGGGGGTGGGGCCAGCACAGCCCCAGCCAGGCTGCAATCAAGGGGGCCAGGAAGGCTGAAGAACCAGTCTCTGGCTGGCAGGGTAAGACAGACAGCTCACCATCCACTAGGAGGCTGGAGCAGAGAGATCTCAGGAGAGAGAGGGAACCTCCTGAGAGGGATAAAAGGGAGGCAGAACAAAAGGGAGTTGGTTGGTGTGGTGCAGGAGCCCAAGCTTGCAGAGCTTATGAACTCAAGCCGGAGTTGTGTTTTGTTTGTTCCAAAAGGGTGGCTAAGCTCCTACAAGGCCAAGGTGACCTACTCTGCAGAGGTGGCCAGCGGGGGTGTGTGTGGGGGGGTGTGTGTGTGTGTGTGTGTGCGTGCGTGCGCGCTCACGTACCAGAAACTTGCAGTGGCAAAATGGTTGCCAGTCCGTGTGGTGAACTCAAGTAAAAGGTAACATGTTGTTTGGCCCTAAGTCTTTTTCTTCTACAATTGCCTGTCTGCTAACAGGACCTCCGAATGTCATAGTTACACCTTTGTTCAGACTGCTCAGGGCTGATGCCCTATACTTCCCTTACTGATTTAAACCTTTATGAGAAAACTCAAGAAGAAGGGGGCGGGGGCGAGAGAATCCTCCATGGCTTTAGCAATAACAAGCCTGGACAATAAAACAACACCTACCTTCCACTTTGGGTTTGACTTCCGCAACCCTCTCGGCAAACTTCTTTTTAAAATACAAAGACTGCAGCCTTTGCTGGTAATGGTTTATCCTTCAAGGAAGCAGAAGAAGAAAAAGTTTGGACAGGAAGCTTCAAAACTTGATCCGTATAACCCGCTTTCCTTCCACCACGATACCAGAAGGGGTGTACAGCTCAGGAGGTCTTCGGCCCAAGCACTGCTGATCTGTGTGTATTGGCAGATGTCCCATCAAACTGAACTTGGCCATTGCAATGAGCTGCCCCCTTCTCAAGACCCCCTCTGCAGCCCTGTTGGCTACAGCCCCTTCCCCTGTTCAAGCAGACTGACATTCAAACATCTGGTCCAGCCCATCAAATGCTATGGGCAGTCTTGCGCAGCCTCAATTTGTCTTGGGACATGTGCAATGGAGGGAGAAAGAATTTAACTCTTTCCTTTCATTATCACTCAATTTCAGCATTTGAAGCCAACTTCTCCTGTTCTACTATTAGCAATCCAAAGAAAAAGAGGAACACAGTGGGTTTTTTTTTAAGGAAACACATTTTCCCATTTAAAATAATGGAATAAAAAAGCAGGAAGTTGAAAATAGGTTGGAAGTTGAAGGGTTAAACCTCCTCTCCCTTCCCTGCACAGTCCCAAGACAAACTGAGGCGGCGCAAACTGGCACTTTATATTTCATGGGCAGAACCAACATTTGCATAATCCATCCCTTCCAGCAGCCTCAAGCATAAGAACATAAGAACAAGCCAGCTGGATCAGACCAGAGTCCATCTAGTCCAGCTCTCTGCTACTCACAGTGGCCCACCAGGTGCCTTTGGGAGCTCACATGCAGGATGTGAAAGCAATGGCCTTCTGCGGCTGTTGCTCCCGATCACCTGGTCTGCTAAGTCATTTGCAATCTCAGATCAAAGAGGATCAAGATTGGTAGCCATAAATCGACTTTTCCTCCATAAATCTGTCCAAACCCCTTTTAAAGCTATCCAGGTTAGTGGCCATCACCACCTCCTGTGGCAGCATATTCCAAACACCAATCACACGTTGCGTGAAGAAGTGTTTCCTTTTATTAGTCCTAATTCTTCCCCCCAGCATTTTAAATGAATGCCTCCTGGTTCTAATGTTGTGAGAAAGAGAAAAATTTCTCTCTGTCAACATTTTCTACCCCATGCATAATTTTGTAGACTTCAATCATATCCCCCCTCAGCCGTCTCCTCTCCAAACTAAAGAGTCCCAAACGCTGCAGCCTCTCCTCATAAGGAAGGTGCTCCAGTCCCTCAATCATCCTTGTTGCCCTTCTCTGCACTTTTTCTATCTCTTCAATATCCTTTTTGAGATGTGGCGACCAGGACTGAACACAGGACTCCAAGCAACTTCTCCGGCCTTATCTAAGCTTGGATTCTGATTTCAGACAATCAATTTCCAGTTGCAGGGAAAAAGGGATTGGCCTCTCCTTTGTCCTCCTGGCCCCTCTCAAACAAATATGACCTTTGCTTGGAACACCTCGTGACTCACCAAGCATCTCCAGCGCCTGCAGGCCAAATGCATTTCCATTGGCAGAAAAAAAGATTACCTGCTCATTTCAAAGAGGAACCTGTCCGCCTTGGCCATCCGATCCAGCTCATGTTTGTGTTCCTCCAAGAGGTCGATGTCTGCTTTCTCGGGAACAAATTTTAAGAGCTACAAAGCAAGGAGAAGGGGAGAAGTATATTTTTAACTGTAGACAATGATGCTCATTCCTAAATGTCAACAAGGCCTAAGGCCGTGGTGGCGAACCTTTGGCACTCCAGATGTTATGGACTACA
>NC_059426.1:172259025-172286525 GCF_021028975.2 Sphaerodactylus townsendi
TGTAGTCCATAACATCTGGAGTGCCAAAGGTTCGCCACCACTGGCCCTAAGATCACTAGAGGGACCCATTGTTTTGGTGATGAGGAGGACCGGCCTTTAGAACTCGGGCAGCATGAAGCACCTGTGCATCTAACCAGGTAGAGAGGCACGCTGCTGGAATGCATACAGCAATCACAACTGGAGTTTACTGTTGTAGCAAAATATTTCATCAAGGTACATAGCCAGAGGAACAAGTATGGTCAGAGTGTGAACTTTCGGGAGTTGAAGTTCCCTTTGTCAGAGACTTCTGACTTTCAAAAGCTCATACCCCGAAAATCTGGTTCGTCACTAAGGGCCTACAGGGCTGTTCTACTGTAGACCAACATGGCTACCCTCTGAAACTACAGAGGCATTTCTAGGGAAAATGTAGCCCGGTACAAAATCTGAGTTTTCCAGCCCCCTCCTTTTGGGTGGCTGCCCTCCCCCACTGGGGAATTCAGATTAGCCTGTACACTCCCACACACACCAGCTGGGTGACCTTGGGCTAGTCACAGCTTCTCGGAGCTCTCTCAGCCCCACCCACCTCACAGGGTGTTTGTCGTGAGGGGGGAAGGGCAAGGAGATTGTCAGCCCCTTTGAGTCTCCTGCAGGAGAGAAAGGGGGGGATATAAATCCAAACTCTTCTTCTTCTAACTGAGCGGTTCTACAGGCAGAACAATATGGCAACCCTCAGAAACAACAGTTGAAAGAGAAATCAATCACAGTGGAAAAGATAAACCTGTACGCCAGGGGTCTTCAAACTATGGCCCTCCAGATGTTCATGGACTACAATTCCCATCAGCCCCTGCCAGCATGGCCAAGTGGTAGGGCTGATGGGAACTGTAGTTATAAACATCTGGAGGGCCATAGTTTGAAGACCCCTGCAGTGTACGCCCTGGTGTAGTTGTGTCTGTAAACACTTGGCATTTGCAGGAGAGAAAAAATGCCTTTTGGAAAGTAAGGGGGAAAAGAGGCAACAATCATTTTTCTACCGCTTATCTCAGAAGGAAAGTATATCTACACATATCCTGTAGTGCAGGCCCCCACACCAACCCTTGCAGGAAATTTGCTTGAGAAATAATGTCATCCCCCACAATAAGCGCTAGTTTAGAGAGCAGCTAAATTGCTGCTTGAATGAGCTGTTAATCGGAGACCCCAAACGCTTTTGCCTCGACGGCCTAATGTTTTCAGACAGAGCATTCAAAAACTCAGTCTGGAACGAACCGATTAAAAACACCAAATACTCTTCCAGCAAATGACCTTAGTCACACTCTGGGGCGTGGTGCATCTTTCTTCCATTCCAATCCCACACTAAGAATGACTCCCCAGGTGGGGTAAAATTTAGCAAAATCATCACTGCCGCCCTGGAGATAGCCTTCTTGTTAAAGGTACAGCTCACAGCCGGGAGAGACCTCCTTATTCCCCACTTCTGATAGCAACTTCCCAGCAGGGCTGGAGTAACTCGGGTGTTGCATATTTATAAGCTGCCTTTACTTTACAGGGTTGTTGTTGTTGTTTTTTTTTTGCAAAATTAAGATTTTAAATGCAGGAGGAGAGGACCCGGTATGACGAAACGGCCATGAAAAGGGTGTCAAAGGAGCAGAGATATGAGCAGTGAAGATGAAGCATAATAATGTGGATTTATACCCCACCTTTCTCTCCTGTAAAGAGACTCAAGGTGGCTGACAAACTCCTTTCCCTTCCTCTCCCCAGAACAGACACCTTGTGAGGTAGGTGGGGCCGAGAGAGTTCAGAGAGAACTGTGACTAGTCCAAGGTCACCCAGCAGGAATGTAGGAGTGCAGAAACACACCTGGTTCACTGGATAAGCCTCTGCCACTCAGGTGGAGGAGTGGGGAATCAAACCCCATTCTCCAGATTAGAACCCACCTGCTCTTAACCACTACACCACGCTGGCTCTGAGTGTGAAACATTCCTAGCTTTCTGAGATGAAGAGGGCATTGCATGCGTGTCTATTGTGCGTTATTTCCCTTACGCCAACAAACTCGGCGGCACACCTGATTCATCCCAACTCCTCTATTTTAACTTCACAGCTTTGGAAGGTGGACTATTTGCTTCATTTACGTCCTGGCTTTCCCCACAAAGCGCACCCAAAGTTCTCCTATCTTCCATTGTATATATATACTCAACACAACTCTGTAAGGTGGGTTGGACTGAGAGCGTGTGACTGGCCCAAGATCACTCAGTGAGCTTCCAAGGCAGAACGGAGATATGAATCCGGGTCTCCCAGACTGTAGTCCAACACTTTAACCCCTACTAGCTAGCCCAGTGGTGGCGAACCTATGGCACGGGTGCCAGAGGTGGCACTCAGAGCCCTCTCTGTGGGCACACGCAGACAGATCCCCCCCCCCCCATCTAGGCTGGCCTGGGCCGCTGGGCTTGATTATTAGCATTAAACCTAAGACCTAGTTTTGGGGAAGCCGTGTAGGTAACCCTGTTAAGCCCCACTGATTTTCATGCAAAGAACAAAAGCACAATCCTTTACCTGGGAGTAAGCTCGGTTGCTGGCAATGGGGCTTGCTTCTGAGTAAACCCTCCTAGGGTCGTGATTCACCCGTTGGAAGAGTTGCACGGTTGCTTCAAAAGCAAAGCCACCGACTACCACCAAGCTTACTCCCGAGTAACACACGCCTTAGAGCCAACCATTTTTTCTAAATTAAAACCTCAGTATTCAGGTTAAATTGCCGTGTTGGCACTTTGCGATAAATAAGTGGGTTTGGGGTTGCAATTTGGGCACTCGGTCTCGAAAAGGTTTGCCATCACTGAGCTAGACAGAAAAATTTACTGGCCCAGAGTCAGCTAATAAGTATTGTGCCTCGGGAGTTCCCCCATCCCTTTCCCTTTCCCTAACCCTCTCCCTCCCACCTAGGGGGGGCGTGTCACAACTAGATGTGGGCGCTTCCCCTCAGGGTGGGGGTCTAACTAGATAGGCAGGCGCTCCTCCCTCTCAGGGTGGGCCGAGGTCACAATAACCTAGATGACAGGCTCTGGGGTGGGCGAAGGTACAACTAGATGTGGGCCATTCCCCTCAGAGTGGGCGGGTCACAACTAGATGATGGGCCCTTCCCCTCAGGGTGGGTTGGTCACAACTAGATGACAGGCTCCTCCCCTCAGGGTGGGCGGGTCACAACTAGATGTGGGCCCTTCCCCTCAGGGTGGGCGGGTCACAACTAGATGATGGGCCCTTCCCGACAGGGTGGGCGGGTCACAACTAGATGTGGGCCTTTCCCCTCAGGGTGGGCGGGTCACAACTAGATGACAGGCTCCTCCCCTCAGGGTGGGCGGGTCACAACTAGATGTGGGCCCTTCCCCTCAGGGTGGGTGGGTCACAACTAGATGTGGGCCCTTCCCCTCAGGGTGGGCGGGTCACAATTAGATGATGGGCCCTTCTCCATAGGATGGATTTGTCACAACTAGATGACAGGCTCCTCCCCTCTCTCCCTCCCTGCAAGGGGTGGGCCACACCCAGTTGCTGAGCCCCTTCCCCACCCTATTTTTGACAATGCTTGTTATTGAGCAGAACAGAAAGACAGAAGTCAGCTTTCAATACAAAGAAGCAAAGTCCTCCGGTCGTCTCTGTCTTTATCCAACACCCAGGTGCATTTCTTCAGCCCATCTTCACCTGTCCACACGCTTAATTCAGCACATCCAGACTGACTCTGTGCTCACCTGCTCCAGCATGTCTTTTGGCAAGTCCTCTTGCTCGTCCATCGTCAAGATTGCACGTTTGATTTCGTCATTCGATAACTTCAGCCTGGAAAAGCAACAGCAAGGAAAGGGCGTCATGTGACAAAGGCTCAGCTCAGGCAAGCATTGAAACAACAACCCCGTTGTCGAGTTGCGCTGCTCCGCCAACCAGGCGGCATAATTTGTAGCAGCCAAGATCCTAGTCTGGAGAGACAGTTCAGTGACGGAGAGACGGAAGAGCAGGGCAGCGATGAAAGAAAACGACAGATAAGGTAAAGAGGAAGGAGGAACGGGCGGAAGAAATCCAGGTGCACTCAAGAAGAAGAGTTTGGAGTTATATTCTGCCTTTCTCTCCTGTAAGGAGTTTCAAAGCAACTTACGAACTCCTTTCCCTTCCTCTCCCCACAACAGACACCTGGTGAGGCAGGTGGGGCTGAGAGAGTTCTGAGAGAACTGTGACTGGCTCAAGGTCACCCAGCAAATTTCATGCGGAGGAGCGGGGAAACAAATCCAATTCACCAGATAGGTGTCCTCCACTCATATGGAAGATTGGGGAATTGAACCCAGTTCTCCAGATTATTTATTTATTTATGCTTTGCATTTATATCCCGCCAATCTCTCGAAGGGCTTGAGGCAGCTTTACAATCAATATATGGTAAAAACATATTAAAAACAGTACAAAATTCCAAAATACAAAATATAAATGCTAAAACCAGATTAGAGGGAGCAGCAGTGGCGTAGTGGCTAAGAGCAGCGGCTAAGAAGCAGGTGCACTCTGATCTGGAGGAACCGGGTTTGATTCCCAGCTCTGCCACTTGAGTTGTGGAGGCTTATCTGGGGAATTCAGATTAGCCTGGGCACTCCCACACACGCCAGCTGGGTGACCTTGGGCTAGTCACAGTTTCTCGGAGCTCTCTCAGCCCCATCCACTTCACAGGGTGTTTGTTGTGAGGGGGGAAGGGCAAGGAGTTTGTAAGCCCCTTTGAGTCTCCTGCAGGAGAGAAAGGGGGGATATAAATCCAAACTCTTCTTCTTCTTCTTCTAGAGTCCACCACTCAGCTTTTGCTCTCTGGGCCTGGAGGGGGGGAGGGGGTGTCTGCGAAAATTACACTTCGCATGAATATGCCCTTAGCTAGTTACTGGATGTATTCCCTCGCGAGACAGGAGAGAGAGAGAGAGAGAGAGTCGTCTCTCAGAGTCAAGAGAGAACGCTGACAACGTGACGGGAACGTGGCCAGACTTTTAAAAAAAAGTTACAAGCCTCTCTCGAAAACCCACAATCATCATCTTTGTTGGCAGACGCTGAGGAGCGCAAAATCGTCCCGAGGGTGGAACTGGGTCGCAGCGCGGGCTGTCGCGAGGATTTAAACCCCGAAACGCTTTGATGGGATGCGACAGCTTGCGAGGCCTTGACAAAACGTGAGCGTTTTTTTGGCACAGCTTTCTAGAGATGGATGGAGAACCTCGTGAAGGGCGAGGGAAAAATATATTCTGAAGATGAGGGAGAGGACGGACAAATCTTTTGGATAGGAACCACCCCCCACCAAATGAAATTTGTCTTCCAACGGACTTTAACAAGCAAAATAATGCAAGTAGTGTCAAGCCAGAAGAAGAGCCTGGATTTATACCCCACTTTCCCCAACCATAAGGAGTCTCCAAGCGGCTAACAATCTCTCTTCCTCTCCCCTCGCCTCTTGTGAGGTAGGTGGGACTGAGAGAGTCTCAAAGAACTGTGACTACCCCAAGGTCACCCAGCAGGCTTTATGTGCAGGAGCGGGGAAACACATCCGGTTCACCAGAGAAGAGTCTGGCCCTGCTTAGCTTCCAAGATGTGACAAGACTGGGTGAGCCTAGGCGTCCATAAAATGTACACCAAGGTTGAATATACCCAAATGTAAATGGAAGGCAATAATCTTATTTTGGGTTTTAAAAATCCCATTTACAACTGTCCCCCACCTTTCTCCCTAACGGGGACATAAAGCAGCTGACATAATTTCCTCCTCTTCCATTTTATCCTTACAACAACTCAAGAAGAAGAGGAGTTTGGATTTATATCCCACCTTTCTTTCCTGTAACGAGACTCAAAGGGATTTATAATCTCCTTTCCCTTCCCTCCCCCTTTCCCTTCCCTTCCACAACAAACACCCTGTGAGGTGGGTGGGGCTGAGAGAGCTCCGAAAAGCTGTGATTAACCCAAGGTCACCCAGTTGGCATGTGTTGGAGTACACATGCTAATCTGGTTCCCCAGACAAGCCTCCACAGCTCAAGTGGCAGAGCAGAGCATCAAACCCGGTTCTCCAGATTAGAGTGCACCTGCTCCTAACCACTTCACCACGCTGGCTCTCAGGGAGATAAGCTAGGCTGAGTGTGCATGTGAGACTGGCCCCAGGCCATCGAGAAAGCTTCCACGGCACAGAAGCGATGTGCATCTAACCACTCTACCACACTGGCTCTTAAAGGTCATTTGCTGTGGTCACCAGTGGCGGAGCTACAAGAGGAAGGGGGGTGCACTGCGCACCAGGCGCGTGCCTGGGGGCGGAAAATCGCCCCTGACCCCTCCTCGTTTCCCTTGCGACCCCCCCCATCACACACTTACCTTTCCTAGAAAATTTTCAAGCTGAAAAAAAGGCCTGTTCACAGTACAGGCTGAAAAACAGCCTGAGGAACTACAGTTCCGAGGAGACCCTGGGGCTCACAAGTTCTTCTGGGAAGTATAGTTCCCATCAGGCCGTTTTTAAGCCTGAACTGTGAATAGGCCTTTTTTTTCAGCCTGAAAAAGTTCTAGGAAGAGGAAAGGAACCAAGGTTAGTGTGGGAAGGGGGGGTGCTGCGGAGGAACATGGGGGGGCATGGGGGGCACAGAAAATACAGACTGTGCACTGGGTGCAGTCTGGCCGAGCTACGCCTCTAGTGGTCACATTTTCTTCTGATAATCAAACAGGAGGGAAAACAGTAGTTCCAGCTGCTCTCCCACAGTAGGTTACCAGGGCATCAAATGGCAAAACCTAGCCCTGTTCTTCCACAGGCTACAAAAAGTCCATTTCTTCTTAGCCTGGAAATCTGCGGGCTTTTCCGCATTCTCATTTTCTTCGCTTCTAAGTTCCATTTTCCTCATGGGATGGGTCGTATTCTGCATGTGTTCTGCTCCCTCTAGTGGTCAATTAGACATAACACAAGTTTCTGTCTGAAATAAAAACTTTTGGTTTAAATCTGCAGGGAGATAAGCTGGACTTCAATCTGTGGGATATCGGATCAACCACTAGAGGGAGCAAAACATGTTGCCATGAAATGGGAACTTACAAGCAAGGAAAATGAGAACGCAGAAAACGTTTTCAACATGTTTGCACGTCGCCCTGAGCCCAGGTTTGTCAGGGAGGGCGGGATATGAATCCAATAAAACAAAGAAAGAAAAAGAAAAGCCCTGCGATACAAACATTAAGGCCTCGCCTGCTAATTAAGAGCTGGCAAGTGGGAAAACTGGAGGGAAAGCAAAATTTAAAGATCCCCTCTTAAGACGACTTGTGTGCAAACTTGGGGAGCAAAAGAAGATAGAGTTATTTGCTGCTGCAAGCCCACGACTTCAAAACTCTTTCCCTGGAGATGCTGCTCAGTTTAATGAAATGTGTCCCCCCCCCCAAGTGAATCTGTTTTTGGTGCCCTGTACTTGGCTAGGACGGAGTGGGGGAGACACAAGCCAGGTTCAACAGTTCAACAATAGGTTTATTACTGGAGAGAATCAAGACCCTAACTCCTCCCTTGGGTCTATCTAAATCAGAGTACTTGCTTGTCTTGAGCAGGTTTGAAGCTGTGCACTGTGTCTTCTCTTGGTTGCTTTCAAGAAAGTCCACTATGTCTTGCTTCCTTTCAGTTCTTTTAGTTTTTGTCTAGTTCTAACTGTTGTTAAACTTAACTTGTGCTCTTCGGACCACCATATAATAATGTGGATGTCACGAATATTCCAGTCTCCAACTACCCTTAGCACCTCACTCTGACTGACTGGCTATAACTAACAGGGGATTTCTGGGTAAAGAGAGGAAACTGCCTATTGGGAACTGTCTTAAAGGGACAGGGGCTAACTAAAATACCCTCCCTTAGAAGACTTAACAATGAACTAAAACCATGCTAACTATGGGGAAAACTGAATCTTAATGGGGAAATAACAAAAGGCTCTGTGGGGGCATGACAAAATGCTCTCAACTAAGCTGGCATTTTTGGTAGTGGGAGGCAAATTTCGGACATGCAGCAGCAAGAGGTAGAAAAGGGAAGGACGGCCATGAGATTGTAACAGAAGCTGCCACAGGCAATGCGCTGCCCACCAATTCTCAGCACACCTGCTGTCAAAGGAAGGAGGAGGACAGGAGATTATGTGAGCATGTCTGCCCATGACTGAGACCCCGATAAGCCTGGGCTTTTACAAGAGCGCTAAAGAGTGAGCACCCAAGAATGCAAAAATTACACACGGCCAGGCATCGTGGAATAAAATGAGGGAGCAAAACCAAAATGGAAGAACTGGAGTATTTGCTGGTGTGGAGGAGAAAACGAAGTATGATCTCACTTCACAATCATTTTTCCCAGCCAAGCACAGAGAGAGAGAGAGAGAGAGAGATTGAAAATATCAAGCAAAGCTGGATCTTTCTGTGCGGCATGCCACAGAGTTGGCTGACTTGCTTTATAAAAGTCATGGGAAAATGCAGTCCTTGGTGACTGTCCAAGGGCACGCACGTGTCACTGACACGATAGCACAAGGGGAAATCCAGGAAAAGGCACAGAAATGGAACACTGTTACCATGGAAGTGCGCCCTCTTCAGTTTGATCACGCAAGGCAATTAATTGCTTCACTATAATCACAGCAACCCTGCAGGGTAGGCCAGTCCAAGAGAAAACTAGTGGCCCAGGATGGACTAGCAAGTATACTTGATACCCTGGTCCAGGTATTGTCCCATTGACCAGCCTCTTGTGGGCAGTGTGGTGCAGTGGTTAAGACTTGAAGACTAATCTGAAGAACAGGGTTCGATTCCCCACTCCTTCTGTGTGGGTGACCTTGGTTGACAGTTCTCTCAGAACTCTCTCAGCCCCACCTACCTCACAAGGTGCTAGCAGCGTGGGGGGGGGGGGGTTAGGCAGTTGTAAGCTACTTTGAGACCCCATATGGTAGAGAAAAGGGGGTGCAAAAACCAACTCTTCACATTGTTTTTGTATACAATATGCATGACGTTAAGGGCTGTTGTATGACTGGTAACAATTATGCCTATATGCATGATACTACACCAGCAACTAGAAAAAAGTTAACCAATTAAGAAGAAAGTATTTGCCCCCTGAAGCAAAGCCCCTCCCCCTTTGTTGCTGGGAGCAGAACCTGTAGGAGTGGGAAGGGTGGAGCTAGGTAGGATGGCTGTGGACGGAGGGAATATGTCTGGGGCAAAGCCGTGCTCACTGGCAAATCTGCCCCTGTTTGGCGGCGAAGCAAATTAAAGTCGTGCCAGAAGTGGTCTTGCTTGCCGCAGAGAAAATGTAAAGTGAAAGCAGGGCTTGAGGAAATACGTCTGTGAAAGAAATCTTGCTGCGAGGGACAGTCACCCCCATCATGCAGCAAACACCTTGTGCATAATCGGCCATTCAGAAGCTTCCAGGTTCGATCTCCGGCATTTCCAGTTAAAGGACCTGACAGTATGTGATGTGAAAGACCTTTGCTTGAGACCCTGGAGAGCTGCTGCCAGTCTGAGTAGGCAATACTCGCCTTGATAGACCAAGGGTCTGATTCAGTGTCAGACAGCTTCAGGAGTTTGACACGAGGGCCACAGTTATGCCGGGAAGAAGGAAAGTGGTTCTCTTGTGCGAGAACTCCACTCTTGTTTTCTCTGATGTCACCGTGCTCAGCTGGAAGCAGAAGATCATCCCAGGAATGTCAATGTGATCTTGGGCCAGTCACACTCCTCTCAGAACTCTCCTACCTATCTCATGAGGTGTCAGTTGTGGGGACAGGAAGGTAAGAAGTTTGTAAGCTGCTTTGAGACTCCTTATGGTTGAGAAAAGTGGGATATTACTCCAAACTCTTTTTCTTCTTCTCTTCTTTGGAAGAGCCTAAATCCCTGACATAAACATAGGGAGTTTCATTTCTAAAATAGTGGACAGGTCCCGCAGTGAACTCGAGAGCACCATCACCTCTAGTTGGGCTCTCTGTCTATTGAAGCTGATGTGCTTAGAAGAAGAAGAAGAGTTTGGATTTATATCCCCCCTTTCTCTCCTGCAGGAGACTCAAAGGGGCTTACAATCTCCTTGTCCTTCCCCCCTCACAACAACCACCCTGTGAGGTAGGTGGGGCTGAGAGAGCTCAGAAGAGCTGTGACTAGCCCAAGGTCACCCAGCTGGCGTGTGTGGGAGTGTACAGGCTAATCTGAATTCCCCAGATAAGTCTCCACAGCTCAGCTCAGGCGGCAGAGCTGGGAATCAAACCTGGTTCCTCCAGATTAGATACATGAGCTCTTAACCTCCTACGCCACTGCTTAGAAGGGTACTACTGTGCTTAAGAGAACATTGTAAAATTGGCGTGCATTGCAGAAACTTGAACACAGCCCAATGTGGCCCTAACTGTAGGTGGCCGCTTCACAGTTTTCTAAAAGCTTCACAGTTTTCTAAAAGAGACAATCTCCCATTCCTTGTGGGACCACATTGGCCAAGTGCCTCTGGTGGGCTCAAGACCCTGGCAGATGCCTGACTATACCAACCCTTGTGTGTAGAGAAACAGTGTCAGAAAACCCAACTATTGTGAGAGAGGTAACAAATGAGCAGTACCTTGAGAGGAGAATATTGCAGTTCTGGGCTCTCCGACCGTCTATGACCGATAGCTCCTTGACTTTATGCCTGGAACTCAGAGCATCATCGAGGGTGTCTTCTTTCTACAAGAGGCATGGAAGGAACCCATTAATGCACAGATGAGCACTGCCACCTTAGAACTTCTGGCCCTTGCCAGCGTGCCGAACATCAATCAAAAAAGCTTTTCCCCCCCAAGCTGACAGTTTAAAAATCCGGAGCCTGCCACCGAAATACAATCAGCTGTTTCATAAACCAGCATGTCCCACTTTTGCAGGGAGGGGGGGAGAAAGCAAAGAAACGCTATTGGTCGGAAACGTATAAATATTGACCCAGATGGAATGATTTAAGGGCTCGCAAGTGTGCAAAAGGCAAGGAACGTCCAAAAGGGTCCCCCAGCACAGACAAATTATGATACTGCGTTCAGAATTGTTTTACTAACAGCTGGGGACCGTGTCCGACTCACCTTTGGAGTTTCAAGCTGTGGGCTGCTTTCTAAGGGAAGGGGTCAGAGGTCAGCCGTAGAACACATGGTTTCTATGCTCGGGGTCTCGGGTTCAGTCCCTGACATCTCTAGTTAAACCGGGATGGCAGGAGACAGGGTGGGGAAAGAATTTTTTGCCAGAGGCTTTGCAGAGTGACTGTCAGGGAGGGTAGAAAATAACTCTGGACTAGAAACACCACTGTTCTGGCTCAATATAAGGCAGCTCTCTGCGCGTTCAAAATGGACCATGGGTGACCTACTTCGCTAGGGACTGGAGAAGGGCAACATCTTCATAGAATCACAGAGTTGGAAGAGACCCCAGGGGCCATCCAGTCCATCCCCCTGCCATGCAGGAACACACAATCCATCTTTGCACACGGTAGGTGACCCTGTGTGAACCCCACTTGCTGAAAGAGATCTTGAGAAGATGCTGCTGGCCAGGTGGGAACTTTTTGGCCATGCTGACAAGATGTTTGCACACTGGGCGAGTTTCCTTATCCAACTGTCTGACTTGAGGCTACAGGGTCACAAATTACTCCGCTGCTGTGAGTGGGCAGATGATCTGACAATGGGGTCCCCAACGTTGTGCCTGTGGGCACCCCAGCACCTAACAATTGCTTTTAGAAAGCAGCTTAGACTGTCCATCAGGCCTCAACCAAGCAATAACTGCCATGAGGTTGTTCCAGTAAGACAGCAAACTTGGAAAGGACTCGCTGAAGAAGTATTAAGGTAAATGTGGATTAACCTTGGATTCTGTTCCATCGAGAATTTTGTCCCAAGAACTTTAAGAATCATGTTCTAAGTATCCTTTGGACTTTGGTGCTAAGAACCTTCTTGGACCTTTGGCGCTAAGAAATGCTTGGGTTTGGGTACCAGCATTATTTATGAGATCTACTGTTCCCGGGGTATTCATGCAGAGATTCTCTGTTTGTATGTAGATTCTTATATACGTTAAGAGTCCGATTTGATGCGCTTATATTTTCTGTTTATACCTTCTGCACGTTATGTATTAGATTTCACTGTTCACTTAAGTGCTTGCAATGAGAACTTGTGTTGCTTAGCAACCTGGGCACAGTGACTGGGTGGTTTGGTGTTGCTTTCCGTTCTCGGACGCTGTACCCACGTAATTATCGTGTTTGGTTTTAGCTATATTGTGGCAGCCATTTTGCGGCTCAACCCACCATGCCGGGTCAGAATTCCAAAGTCGCCTGCAAGATCAAAAAGGTAGGGAGCGCCGGTCTCACTTCTGTGGACTTAAAGGCAAGGTTCTGGTAGAGGGATCTGAACTCTCACAGAAATTTGTTTTAGTGTTCGAACGCTAAAACCAGGAGGGGGACAGACAAACAGAGCAGCTCACTCCACCTTTTCTCAGTCATGACTGTCATTGGAAATGGATGAGAAGAGAACACCTGTTGGGTTTCATCGGAAGTCCTTCTAGTGTGTTCCGTGTTCAGAAAAGATGACTATCAGATTTAGTGTATTGTCGAAGGCTTTCACGGCCGGAATCATTGGGGGATGCTGTGTGGTTTCCGGGCTGTATGGCCGTGTTCTAGCAGCATTCTCTCCTGACGTTTCGCCTGCATCTGTGACTGGCATCTTCAGAGGATCCTCTGAAGATGCCAGCCACAGATCTGACTCACTATCAGGAGAAGAATGCTTCTATGCAACCCTATTAACAAAACCACACAGCACCCTATCAGATTTAGATTAGGCATGCAATGAACTGGAAAACTGGTTTGCTTCCAAGAGCCACACCCAGCTCCATTTCTCCAGTCATTGACTGAGCTACTATGACCTCCTAAGCGTGGATAGGGAATGTTGGTGCACACTTCAGTAGATGAAAGGGAAGTGAGAGGTCAATTTGATTGGGGCAAAAACCAGACAAGCATGCAAACACTCGGGTGTTGACTAAGAGAAGGTGTTGCTTTGGGGATATCCTAAGAAAAGGTCCTCAGAGAGACAGAGATGTGGAAAGCAATTAAACTAAGACCAGAGGAAGTCCAAGAGAGAAGGAACCAAATGGAAGGAGGTGAAGAAGCGGGAGGAACGGGGACATGGAAAATGAATGACAGTGGATTGGAAACAGTCCCGTATCGGAACAACTTAAGAGCCAAGGTAGAAAGGGAGTGAATCTGGACTTCCTATTGATTTTTAGAAAGTTAACAACATTTATTTTTACTGAACATCTCTATGAAATACTTACGATCGACACCCGAATATTTTAAAAAGGCCGAAATCAAATTCATTGTTGTGACTGCTCTAAACATAAATATTTCTATGTAAATAAGTTTTATTTTTAGATAGTATAGAAGTAGAGGCACTTTGATTTGTAAAATGCTTTAAAAATGTATACTACTTTATTATCGTTAGAGAGAATAGATCTATGAAATTGTGGAACTGTTCTCTTTTTTGTTTCTTTTGGACTCTCGGTGGATATAGAGGAAGTTCTTACTTTTTAATTATGTTATATTAATGGCAGTAACTAATAAAATGCTGCATGATCGTGCAAAGGTTTTTGTAGATGTATGACGAGATGCAGAATTATGTAACTATATTTTTCTATGTATAATTTCAAGTTGTAATAAAAGCTTTAAATTAAAAAAAAACGCATTCTCCGGCACTTGAACAATGACAACTAGAGAATCTTGACATTATATCTGACAGGAAGCAAGTTCCAATGTACTTAGCGAATGGATGAGATTAATTCCTGCCCCCACCTAACAGCCCGAGTGACATCGAGTGACCTCATAACGTAGAGGTGGTCATTTGCACAAGTCAATTCAAGGGCTGGATGAACAGACATACAGAATACATTGCTATCAGTCAGGCTAGTAAGCGGGTGACCGTAAATCTTCATGCAGCCACAAACGCAGAACAACAGATTCAAATGTTTATTGCATCTCCTGCGTGTTTTCTTGGAGATGATCCAACTGAGCAATCTTCGACTTACAGATTGGGACCCTGAGGTATGTATTCTCAGACCATCAGCTTCTGGGTCACAACTCCCTAGCGAGCTGCCTTTTTAAAAATGGCTTTTTGGAAGATTTACCTGATCAAGAGAGCCAGGGCGCAGAGGCATACCAGCTCGTATGCTCACAGGGGGTGCCACCAGAGATCACATCACACCTGTGCTTCGCCGTCTGCACTGGCTACCGATTGAATTCCGAATCACTTTCAAGGTGTTGGTATTAACCTTTAAGGCCTTACGCGGCCTGGGGCCTCCGTACCTGCGGGACCGTCTTACCCCATACGTCCCGAATCGGTCTCTGCGTTCGGCAGAGGCCAATTTACTGGTGATCCCTGGCCCCTCAATGATGCGGCTAGCCTCCACCCGGGCCAGACGCTGGCACACAGCTCTGGCCCCGGCCTCGATGAGAACGTTCTCCCTCCCAGCTGTGGCTCCAGGGCCTCTCGCGGGATCTTAAAGTTCCACTTGGGGAGCCTGTAAGACTTCGTGGCTGTACCGCCGGGCCTTTGGGGAGGCCGGCTGCTGATGCCCCCCCCCAGAACATCAGTGGGTCCTGCCGTCCCCTCTCCCCCCTTTTGTTCTAGGGGACTTGATAGTAGGCGCCATCTTTTATGCTGATTTTAATAATGCTGCGTTTTAATAGGATGAGGTTATTTTATATAGAGCCAAAAATTACCTAAATATATATTGGATTTTAGCTTTGATTTATGTGCTCTATTCTGTTTTGTTCACCGCCCTGAGCCCTTCGGGGGAGGGCGGTATAGAAAAAATAACCAATAAATAAATAAATAAATAAAAATGGTGCCTGGGCATGACCAGCTCCCTGCGCCCCTCTTACGGCAGCTTGGCAGAGGGTGGCTCAGGTGGGCAGCTCAGGCGAAGAGTCAGCAGGGAGGCCGGGGAGTGTAGAAGCCGGCCTGCGGCTGCAGCGCCCACCTGAGCAGCATGGAGGGAACTGCTGGACACTGGCTGGGTCCCGCAAGGACCCAGCGGGCGCCCAGTGCCCCTCACATGATCAAATGGCGTGGGATACCCCATGTCTCCATTGGCGGTACACCACTGCAAGGGTGCCACGCCTCCTATTTCGCTTTGTACGCCTGCTGAGAACAGGAGGCAAACGGGAAGTCGAAGTAACTAAACTACTAAGTGGCAGAGAGCATTCCTCCATGGTGTTGTTCTTCCACAAGGTACATTTTCTGAACTTCAGTTTGTGTTTCCCATCCCATCTTGCTGTGCCATCAAAGTCTTATCCTTGATACCAGTAATATTGTAAATCTGGCTCCACCCACTCCTATCACGTGACCCAGACATGTGACCTCCGGACATCTGACAGCATCTCAGTGGCCCCCCCGTGTATCAAAATGTTGAGGACTGCTAATCTAACTAATTTACCAAAAGCTCTTTTTATTTTATTTTTTTAAATTTATTATTAGTTTTATATACCGCCCTCCCCCTGAGGGCTCAGGGCGGTTCACAACAGGTTAAAACAAACATTAAAACATAATTTAAATATCAATTATATAAAAACAGAACCCATTTTAAAATGTGGATGGCGTCTGACTACTCCCCTCCCCCCTTTGTGCCCACGGGAGGCCAGATGACATGGTAGATGTTTTGTTTTTTTTAACCAGGCTGGCCAAACGCCTGGCAGAACAGGTCCGTCTTGCAGGCCCTGCGGAAACTCTGTAAGTCCCGCAGGGCCCTGATCTCCCTAGGGAGCCTGTTCCACCAGGTAGGGGCCAGGGCTGAAAAGGCCCTGCCCCTCGTCGAGGCCAGCCTGATCATTTTTGGGCCAGGGATCATGAGTAGGTCCTCCTCCGAGGAGCGGAGGGGCCTACTGGGGCAATATGGGGAGAGACGGTCCCTCAAGTATGCAGGTCCGAGACCGCGAACGGCTTTGAAGGTCAAAACCAACACTTTAAACATAATCCGGAACTCAATCGGCAGCCAGTGCTTTGGGTCTCAAACAGTTATATTTTTACAAAACAGGTATCAAGACCCCCCAAAATTTCAGTTTTGAAGAGTCGGGCCCCACCACCATTGATTCATCCCTCCATAAGTTAATACACAACGTCCCAGCATTTAATTGCAACAAATCGCTCACTCTTTCCAAAGGAAGCCGACTTACCTGCTTGGAGTTATTGTTCACAAAGAAGTCCTACGCCAGAGAAAAAGCATGGGAAAGACAGGGAAAAAAGTGCGCTGTTCAGTGGTCACAGCAAAATAAAAAATTAAACACCCCACAAACACAAAACAAAGAGAGAGAGAAATAAAGAGTGAAAGCACAGCTGGGAAGGATATATAAATCCAGCGGTGCTTGCCGCAACCCCCTCACCAGGAGTCCGCATATATCCGCTGCAGTCATTATAATGCAAACGAGGAGGTTCAATAACGGCAAAGGGTTATTAGCAGAAAGGGATTTGCGGCAGAGCGGCATGCAAAATCAGAGGGAGCACAGAGAAGCCGTTCGACAACCATGAGTTAGTCAAGCCTATTTGAAAAAACACAAAGTGCAGCAGCACCTCTGTAACTAATTGTCTTTTTCATGGACTGGCATACACACAGATACTCAAGAATGCTTTGGAGTCGAACGCTGTGGCATCTTAGCTGGGTATGCTGAGCTAGCCCGCGCGGCGTAGTGGTTAAGAGCAGGTGCACTCTAATTTGGAGGAACCGGGTTTGATTCCCCGCTCTGCCACTTGAGCCGTGGAGACTTGTCTGGGGAACTAGATTAGCTTGTGCACTCCAACACACGCCAGATGGGCGACCTAGGGCTAGTCACAGTTCTTCGGAGCTCTCTCAGGGTGCTTGTTGGGGGGGAGGGAAAGGAGATTGTAAGCCCTTTTGAGTCTCCTTACAGAGAGAAAGGGGGGATATAAATCCAATCTCTTCTTCTTCTTCATATTACCGGAGAAGTAAGGTGCCATTCAAAGTCAGAGTGTTATGTTGCCTTGATCTAATTGGAGGAAGGCTAGAATAAACACGCTAGGGTTGCCAACTCCGAGTAAGGAAATAGCTGGAGATTTTGAGGGTGCAGCCTGGGAGACAGGTGTATAGGGAAGCGAGAAAACTTGGTAGGATATAACGCCACGTACTCCGACTTCCAGAGCAGCCATTTTCTCCAGAAAAAAGTGGAATAAATGTTTCAGATGAAAAAAAATAATACATGATTTATATAGTGTGGAGATCAGTTGTAATTCTGGGAGATCGCCAGCGCCCACTGGGACAACTGGCAACTCTAAAATCCATGCTAGACATGCTAGATGTAGAGAAATCTTGACTGCTAGGGTCATCTTCAGAGGACTTTCTTCGGGTGCCCCCAACGTCCTGAGTCCAGACAGGTGGCAGCCCAAGAGGGGCCCTTCTCCTCACGGCGCCAAAATTATGAACTCCCTCCTCGGTGATGTTAATCTAATCTCTTCTAACACTGTCTTCTACCAGCGAGTGATGACTTAAAATTTTTTTCATCTGGGGTTCCCTAAAGAATTCCACTAGTGCTTGGTTGAAAATAATCCATTATCTTCGGTTTACAGAAATGTATGGAGCCTACCGTTCCTTGCCAAATCCATTATAACCCAGGAGAAACTAAGGGAGGGGAGCCAAGAGCCTCGGAATTAACCTGGGGCTTATAACTTCAGCAACCAATTAACTACACAATCCTGCAAATGAATCAGAATCTGGAATGAGTTACTGAGTCAGCTGATCACGTTAACAAGCTCTGGTTTTGATGAAAATGCTAGGATATAGTCAGCTGGGATCATACGTGACCCTTATAGTTGACTAGCAATAAAGCCCGTTGTGCTATATTTATAAATGGGCTCTAGAAAACTGGGGCTGGTCCTTTCTGTCATTGTTCATGAAACGTTAAGATTCAACATGGAGAAGAGCTGATATTCCCAAGGGAAGAGATGAGGAGCAGCAGTGGCGTAGGAGGTTAAGAGCTCGTGTATCTGATCTGGAGGAACCGGGTTTGATTCCCAGCTCTGCCGCATGAGCTGTGGAGGCTTATCTGGGGAATTCAGATTAGCCTGTGCACTCCCACACAAGCCAGCTGGGTGACCTTGGGCTAGTCACAGCTTTCCAGAGCTCTCTCAGCCCCACCCACCTCACAGGGTGTTTGTTGTGAGGGGGGAAGGGCAAGGAGATTGTAAGCCCCTTTGAGTCTCCTGCAGGAGAGAAAGGGGGGGTATAAATCCAAACTCCTCCTCCTCCTCCTCCTCCTCTCGGGTGCCTGCACAGCTTTTTAGAAAGCAAACTGTCACCAAAATGCCTTGCCTTAATTGTAAACGGCAGCGGTGGGTGGGCCCCGCCCCTTTTTAGAAGAAGAGTTTGGATTTATACCCTGGAATTATACAGTGGAATTTGGATTTTGTCTCCTGTAAGGAGAGTTAAGGTGGCTTACAAACTCCTTTCCCTTCCTCTCCCCGCAACAGACGTTTTGTGAGGTAGGTGGGGCTGAGAGAGTTCAGAGAGAACTGTGACTAGCCCAGGGTCACCCAGCAGGAATGTAGGAGTGCGGAAACACATCTGGTTCACCAGATAAGCCTCGGCCACTCAGGTGGAGGAGTGGGGAATCGAACCCGGTTCTCCAGATTAGAATCCACCTGCTCTCAACCACTACACCACGCTGGCTTTTACATTCTACAACGTGCTCACGTCAATGCGGCCTACCCCCTGCACTCACACGTCTGCGCAGTTCTAAAAAAGTGAGCCCTCGCCAATATGCCTTGCCTTTTATATGGAGAAAGATAAGATGTTTGCTTTGGCCTCAGACAGGGACGAAGATGAATCTCTGGAGATGGTGAAATGTCTAAAAGTAATGCATCAAATGCGTTTGCCAGAATGAAAGGAATTCAACGCGATGTGTAAGGAAAACAAAGTCCCCCACGAGCATTCTGCTAATTTGAAATAGTATCTAATGATTTTTCTCCTTGAACATTATGTTGAATGGCTCTTCTGGGAAAGGGAAGTTTTCCCCACTGCTGATTCTTACGCAAACACAACGTTCAAGGTTGGAGGTATATCAGGTCTACCCCGCAGGCTCTTTAGATGCTTTATCTGATATGTTCTCATGTTAATCACCGGGTAGGGCTAGTGGTTCAGTCCCTTGCAGTCTTACAAGGCGTGAACGCTGCCGACTGTCAAGTTCTCGTGGGATTTTTACAGCACGGCATATCATCTCTAAATGCATAATATGAACGATCTCCCGGAGGAATTGTTCCCCAATCAGCTTCCATTTAGGTTACATTTTTAAGGTGACTGGCTGACCCTCAGTAAGCTGTTGCCAATTTTTTTGTACGCACATCACAGTAATTGGAAGGGGCCCTGGAGTGGATATAGCCAGGGTTTTCAACATGATACAGTTCTAGGAGATGATGCCTTCTATGCCATTTAATCATAGAATCATAGAATCATAGAGTTGGAAGAGACCACAAGGGCCATCAAGTAAAGGACCACAAGGGCCTGCCCTGCAGGAACACACAAACAAAGCAATCCCAACATATGTTCATCTAGCCCCTGTTTAAAAACCTCCAAAGAAGGAGACTCCACCACTCTCCGAGGCAGTGAATTCCACTGTCAAACAGCCCTGACGGTCAGAAAGTTCTTCCTAATTAAGTTTAGGTGGAATCTCTTTTCCTGCACTTTGAATCCATAACTCTGTGTCCTAGTCTCTGAGGCAGCAGAAAACAAGCTTGCTCCCTCTTCGACATGGCTTCCCTTCAAATATTTAAACACGGCTATCATGTCACCCCTCAACCTTCTCTTTGCCAAACTCCCTAAGTCTCTCTTCGTAGGGCCTGAATTCCAGACCTTTTACCATTTTGCTTGCCCTCCTCTGGACATGAAGATGCTACTGTGCTCACATTTTGTTCCTCTTCCCGTGGGGTTCAGCTAACATAGACCTACTAGGGCCAGACATATCGCCATGCATTCAGTGGTGGGATCCAAAAATTTTAGTAACAGATTCCCATGGTGGTGGGATTCAAACTGTGGCGTAGCGCCAATGGGGCTGGGCGGGGCACGACGGGGGCGTGGCCGGGCATTCCAGGGGCGGGGCATTCCTGGGAGGGGCTGTGGCAAGGATGCAGCCGCTGTGCCGGTCCTTGGGCGGGAAACGATTGCACGCAGGCGCAGGCTGCCACGCACGCCGGTGCACCTCCTGCTAGACTGCTTCAAGTTCTGCGCGCTACTGCTGAGAGGAGGGATGTAACTAAGGCAAAAATCATGTGGCAAAATCACCAATTAGTAACCCCCTCTCGGCACACACAAATAATTCGTAACCTACTATCGGGAACCTGTGAGAACCTGCTGGATCCCACCTCTGCATGCATTATAAAAACACAACCAAAACGCGTTCACTGACAATTTTAATGTGGACGCTTCAGCTCCATCCCTCCAACATCTCCCATTTCATGTGCTATTATAGCTCATTTAAAAAAACACACCCTTCCATCACACTAGTAATCACACACCATTAGCTCAAGTGCCGTCAGAGATAGATGCCAGCCCTTGTCTCATTTCTCATTAGTGGACGGTTTGGGGGCAGAATATTTTTGCATCTATCTGACTGCGCCAGTTCCCAAAGGCAGAAAGAAGAGAGGCTCGGCACATAGCAGGTCAAGGCGAGCCAGCGAAATGCTCCGAATGCACCGAAAATGGCTCATAAATCCAGTTCCAGGGAGACAGCTCTGTGTACACAGCTATCTAGCCAAAAGCTTTATTGCTTCAGCTGTGTCAGAGGGGAGGATTTTCAAATATCTGTATTGCACAAAAAGCTTGGTTAATAAACGCAGGACGCCCTTGGCAACTGAGCGCCCATTAAGAAAAGACTCACCTGCAATAACCGGGGAGAATCTTGCACGCTAAGCTCCCTGGGCCTCCATCTCGAGCAATATAGAAATGTCAGAAGTTGGGATGTGGTAATACGATTCATCGTTTTCGCGGCGGTTTAAATTTGCCAACTCCTTTTTTTTAGCCCTGATTCGCTGGGGTTGGTTTTCAGTGCTTTTAATTTGACAAAAAGTGGTGGGGAGATGCTCCAAGTTACAATATTGGAGCCTTTAGCCATTGATGAACGCAGGAATTTATCCACCACATGTCCAAGGAATACTAAATTATTCGTATTAGCCTTGTTTTTAAAAATATGGCTATGATAAACTGCTACAGTGGTGGCGAACCTTTGGCACTCCAGATGTTATGGACTACAATTCCCATCAGCCCCTGCCCGCATTTGGCCATGCGGGCAGGGGCTGATGAGTAACAATCCTGTAACATCTTGGAAAAGTCTCACTGCAATCTAGGATATCTTCAGGAATGCTCCTATAGTGTGAACTCACACATTTAAAATCTACTGAGGTACTCATTAATAGCCTCACCCCCTGCCCCACCGAACTCAAGGTGTGGAAGATGAGGCTGATGGGAACATATCACATGGCTTTTTTTGCAGTGGCCCCTTCAAAGCAGAATTCTATTCGCTTATAAGATCTGCCTTAGGGCAACTCTGGACCTTAAGCTGGGGGGGCGGGGAGAGAAGGGATAGAATAAACAAATTCTGGAGAGCCGCAGGTTGCAGATCCATGGGCTAGCCCAGGGGTAGGGAACCTGCGGCTCTCCAGATGTTCAGGAACTACCATTCCCATCAGCCTCTGTCAGCATGGCCAATTGGCCATGCTGGTAGAAACTGATGGAATGAACAGTTCCTGAACATCTGGAGAGCGCGCGTTCCTACCCTGCTAGCTCCAAAAGATCACCCAGCTTCCATGGCAGAGTGGAGATTCGAACTCGGGTTTGCCACATTCTAGTTTGATGCCTTAATCACTATACCATGCTGGCTCTCTAACGCCACTGTATAGGATTTAATCTTTGCTTTTGTTTTAGGTTATGCTTTTGATCTTGAGTGTGGTGGGAGAGACTAAGAAGAAGAAGAGTTTGGATTTATATCCCACCTTTCTCTCTTGTAAGGAGACTCAAGGTGGCTGACAAGCTCCTTTCCCTTCCTCTCCCCACCACAGACACTTTGCGAGGTAGGTGGGGCTGAGAGAGTTCAGAGGGAACTGTGACTAGCCCAAGGTCACCCAGCAGGGATGTAGGGGTGCAGAAACACATCTGGTTCAACTGATAAGCCTCCGTCACTCATGTGGAGGAGTGGGGAATCAAACTCGGTTCTCCAGATTAGAATCCACCTGCGGTCTAAGGGAGTCCTTAAACCAGTCCTGCGAAAGTGCTTCAATTTAGTCATATCACAGTCATCATTTTTTTTGTATATCTCTTTGGGCAATTGGAGAAGCAACTGAGACATTTTATTCACAAAGTTTACAAACTGATAGATTTGCAGGTTCAGCGTCGTTCTGCATTGCCGGCTTCTTTCAACGGGCGTTGCTGTGCTTTGATAGAAAGCTATTACAAGGTTCGAGAAACTCCTTTTAAAGCTGTGGCATCAATCCAGTGGAGGGCCTCTTTCAGATTCTAGACTGGTTTTTTATTTTTTTTTGCAAAACAAACGTAGCAATGTAAGTCAAGAATGTAAATATCTTTTGGAGTTCAAAAGTTGTGCGGTAGGGTAGCTTCCCCCCACACGTCCACCTTGCCACACAGAACGGACTTGTGTGGCTGGAGAAGGGGCACGGAGCCAAAGCTAACCCATCAATGGCTTTTTCTGTAAATGAGGACGTGCGGATTTGTTTTCTCAAGTGCAAGAGCCATCCTTCTACACCCAGGCCAATTTCCCCTGTGCAAACATTTACAAATTCAGGACGAAAAGAAAGAAAGAAAAGGAAAACAAGATTTCGTTTATATCCGTGGCTGGCCCAAGACATTTTGGTGCCTTTGGCAGGGAAGTCAAAAGGGACTCGCCCCGGGACTCGTGACACCCCCCCCCTCCCCCGGGAACATCTCTTGCACAAGCTCTATCGAAAGGGAGGAAGTATACCAGACTTGTATCATTGCAGCTCAAGCAGGAGATTCTCATGACAGATTACATCCCTCGGATTAGATCTCTGATCCCTACCCTCCTGGCTTCAATGTCGTTAAGAATATCCCGCCCGCCCCCCTCCCAGACAACCACTTTGTACTGCTAATGATATGGCCTTCCCCAGTAATTTAAGACCTCCAAGAATAAAGAGACTCATATTTCTAGAATCGCACCTAGACTTGATTTCTAAAGCAATGGCAAATATTTTGACTGCACAGACAATGAAAAGCACTCCTTTCAAAGGGATGCTTTCCCGAGGCAACGGCCAGCAGCGCATTTATCTGTAACACGAGCTAGCGCTGTGCGCACGCACTTCTTCCAATCGGGACAACATCCTGCAATTATTTCACCTGAAATTATCAGGGGAGTTAAACGACAGAGGTGGCCAATAGCTTAATGTTGAGATTGGGAAATGGAACTACCCGTGTCAGCCGGGAAATTGTCCTTCGACAAAGCCATGCTGAAAAGAGTAACTGCGCAAATGGGTGGCCGTGCTTTTTGCCAGCGGTGTGTAAAGAAGGGATTTCTGGAAGCGCCCCTTCACCCATGACACAATTCCAATGGAGTGGAGTTTTGCGCACGGTGCGTGAGAGCACAAACACCCGATTTCTGGATCGGCACTTTTAATCCACCCTTCTGAACGTCTTGCGCTGTGTAGGCGCACCAAGTGGGAAAGGAAGGACCAGCAATTTTTTTTTAACAGTATGAATGAATGCGCTGCAAAGCATGTGAATTAAAGCATGTCAATTCACACCCAGGTGTATTGAGAGGTGTCCTTCCAAGAAGGAAAGTCTTCGTATGCGAAGAAGCCCTGAACTCCTTAAGAACATAAGAACGTAAGGAAAAGCCTGCTGGATCAGACCAGAGTCCATCTAGTCCAGCATTTGCTACTCACAGTGGCAACACCAGCAGAGGTGCAGCTAGGGAAAATGGAGCCCGGTGCAAAATGTGAGTTTTGCTGCCCCCCCCCCCCCATGTTGGTGTTTTTTGTGTTTTTTTTCCAGTTTTAGGCCTGCAGGGGGGCAGTTTTTAGGCTAGCAGCATCAAATTTTCAGGGTTCCTTTAGGAGATTATCCTGATGATACCAGCCAGGTTTGGTGATGTTTGGTTAAGGGGGTCCAAAATTATGGATTCTCAAAGGTGTAGCCCCCATCTCCTGTTAGCTCCCATTGGAAACAATGGGGGATGGGGGCACCCCCTTTGGGAGTCCATAACTTTGGACCCCCTGAACTAAACCTCACCTAATTTTAGTGGTATCATTAGAAGAGTCCCCCGAAAACTCCCTGAAATTTTGGTGCTGCTAGCTTAAAAACTGCGCTCCCTGCAGGCCAAAAACTGAAAAACGCTAAAAAATAAAAAAAAAACCTGAAAATTTTGCTGCCCCCCCAGGCGCGCCCCCGGTGCAACGCGCATCCCCTGACCCCCTTGTAGCTCCGCCTCTGCCCACCAGATGCCTTTGGGAGCTCACATGAAGGATGTGAAAGCAATGGCCTTCTGCTGCTGCTCCTCCTGAACACCTGGTCTGCTAAGGCATTTGCAATCTCAGATCAAGGCAATCTCAGATCCTTATCACACAACACCCTCTCAACTGCCTCCAGGTACTCAAATTTAGAAAATCCATTTCCCAATTCCAAATAACACCTTGGAAAAAAAGCTACTCTAAACCAGGAACCACCAGCACGTTCCCCAGAAATCAGTTTCAGTTCTGTCAAGCCCTGGATCTGTACCCAATACCGGACTCAGTGATTACAATCAAAAGCCTTTATTGACAGGCGACAGCATGGCCACAGAAGAAGCCGGTTTTAAAGACTGTCTTCCCAAGCACCTCTTTTATGCCCACCAAGGCACCCCCCCTTCCCTTCATCCCCCAGAGATATCAAAGCAAGGCATTACAGAGCAGGAATGTGGAAGCCGTTAGTTCTCAAGGCCATAGGAAGGGCTATCAGTCCAACTGGAGCTTGGGAGCAATCGACATTACCACAGGTTACAAAACAGAAAGACAGAAGGAAACTGAAAGCAGAGGAAACTCATTACCATGAAAGAAACCAGGACCCCGTTTGATGCCAGGTGCCTCGCCTGACAAATTCACACGACTGCTTTTGCCAACTGGTTTCTCTCCAACACAAGACCTGGGCCTTGAATTGGAAGTATTTCTCTTCTCTGCTTTCCTGCTTTCCAACTGTGCCTGATCCCACACAGAATAAATGTAGGATTGGGGACCGCATAAGATCCCCAGTGCCTTCTACAAATAAAATATGATGCTGGGAAAAGAACCCATGGGGTTAGAAAGTCACGGAAAGCTGCCTCAGACCACTAGTCCGTTTACTCAGACTGGCTGTGGCTCTCCACCGTCTCAGCTGGAGGTCTTCACTATTATCCAGTCCTGTTTGTTAGAGTTGCTGGGGATCAAATTTGGGGCCTTTTGCAAGCTAGGCAGATGTTCTGAGTCACAGCCAGTGGTGGGATCCAAACATTTTAGTAACAGGTTCCCATGGTGGTGTGATTCAAACAGAGATGTAGCGCCAATGGGGCTGGGTGGGGCATGATGGGGGCGTGACTGGGCATTCTGGGGGCGGGGCATTGCTGGGCGGGGCTGTGGCAAGGACGCAGCCACTACGCCGGTCCTTGGGCGGTTAACGAATGCACGCAGGTGCAGGCTGCCACGCACGCCGGTGCACCTCCTGCTAGACTGCTTCAAGTTCTGCGCGCTACTGCTGAGGAGCGGAGGAGGGGCGTAACTAAGACAAAAATTGCATGGCAAAATCACCAATTAGTAACCCCCTCTCGGCACACACAAATAATTAGTAACCTACTCTCGGGAACTTGTGAGAACCTGCTGGATCCCACCTCTGGTCACGGCCCCTCTCCAGCAGAAGAGAACAAAAATATTAAGTTAGATGAGGCAATGGTTTGCTGCTCTAAAACACAGGTGTCAAACTCGCGGCCCTCCAGATGTTATGGACTACAGCTTCCATCATCCTCTGCCAGCATGATGCTGGCAGGGGATGATGGGAACTGTAGTCCATAACATCTGGAGGGCCGCGAGTTTGACACCTATGCTCTAAAAGGCCTCTGTTCCTTCTACCCCCCTCTGATAGCCGCACAACAGACTTGATGCAGACATGTTTATTATGTCTCAAGTGTCAAGACAGTTAAGGAGGAGGGACTCGTTTTTCTATCAGATCTTTCTGAGCGTGGCCAGAACACTCTCAGCACCTGACCTGTTGACTGCCCTGATTCTTGGTCAGTGCTAGGAACAGATTAAACTTGCCCCTTCGATAAGGGCTTAACTGTGGACGCTCCTCTGCCTCTGAGTGACTGTCACCTTCCGAATTCTGAGAGATTACTCTGAACAGACCAGGCCGAAAGCTGATTACTAGAAATCCCCAGCAGCTCCGCTTCCTTAACTAAAGACAAGCTCCCCTCCCCTCCACAAAAGACAACCCGTTTTTGCCTTTCTATACGTCTAATTCCTTCCTTACTATAAAGAAATCTCAACGGAGCTGCTTTTAAAACCTCGTTTAAAACTGGAGGGTTTTCGGGGACGTCTGAACGCAGCCTGTGTGTGCATTCAGTGAACCCAAATTGTGTGCATTAACCGAAACGTACGTAACACGTTTTCCCTGCACGGAAGTGCTTTATGTGTAGGCGAAGCGCGTATACTTATTTTGACACACGTAGGGTATGTTAAGTGAGAAGGAGGGACAGAATAAGTGTGCAGCGTAAACCGGGGCTGCATTTGCAAAGTAAAGTGTGCATCGGGAGCCAGCACAGAAAGAAATACTTGGACATTCTGTGCAGTATAAGCTAGTGAGCTCTGCCTTTGATATTATTAAGCCCAATATTTTGATCAGCTGCCACGGTGTCAGGGGGTGCTCCTTCCTTCCATCAAAATGATGCCCTCGAGGGAGGCATTCACACCTAGCCCAGAGAAGGGGCAGCGCTTGCTCCCCTCTCCTATGTTAATGGACCTTTCCAGAGGTGGGATCCAGCAGGTTCTCACAGGTTCCCGAGAGTAGGTCACTAATTATTTGTGTGTACCAAGAGGAGGGGTTACTAATGGGTGATTTTGCCACGTGATTTTTGCCTTAGTTACGCCCCTCCTCTCAGCAGTAGCGCGCAGAACTTGAAGCAGTCTAGCAGGAGGTGCACCAGCGTGCGTGGCAGCCTGCGCCTGCGTGCATTCATCTCCCGCCGAAGGACCGGCGCAGTGGCTGCGTCCTTGCCACAGCCCCGCCCAGGAATGTCCCGCCCCCAGAATGCCTGGCCACACCCCCGTTGTGCCCCGCCCAGCCCCATTGGCGTTACGCCAGTTTGAATCCCACCACCATGAGAACCTGTTACTAAAATTTTTGGATCCCACCACTGGACCTTTCTCTTCCTTTCCTTTGATGCTGGCAACTTTAGACAACTAGGAATAACCCTGGCACTGACTCTGAAGGGGTTGGGGGCAGGTGGCTGCTCTATCGCTGTGCTGTCTTTGGGATGTTTGCTTCCCCAAAGGTTCTTTATTTCCATTGTGTCTTTCTTACGTTCCGAGGCA